>NC_067495.1:3585168-3597668 GCF_947179515.1 Apodemus sylvaticus | reverse complement strand
TGGCCATTTCTTGAAAGAGACAAGATTCTTGAAAACATGCCTCAAAAAAAAAAACAAAAAAACAAAAAACAACAAAAAAAAAAAAACAAAAAAAAAACCGGGCGGTGATGGTGCATGCCTGTAATCCCAGCACTCTGGGATGCAGAGGCAGGCGGATTTCTGAGTTCGAGGCCAGCCTGGTCTACAGAGTGAGTTCCAGGACAGTCATGGGCTTAGAAAGGGAGCATCCCTTAGAAGATCAGCTTCTTAACTAGCTCACCTTATAGTTTCTTGAAAAAGGAATTGGAGTACCCTTATCTGTGACATTGAAGATCAGTGACTTGTTGTACCCTGCCAATACTACCCTGCGAGGGTACCATGGGCAAGCCTGCTTCTGCTGAGCACTGGGTATAAGTCACCTACCTGCCTTTACTGTCTTGGTAAGAAAATGAAAGTACCATATCTGCCTCTGGGTTGTGGTGGGTTGTGCATGACAAGTTTTCTGTATGTTTAGTCCCTATTCAAATTTTGGGTAGAGGGAAGAGAACCAACTTTTTGTTAAGCTGCCTTTTCCTTAGTACTTTGGCTTTCCTTGCTTTTTGTTTTTTGTTTTTGTTTTGTTTTTGGTTGGTGGTACTGGGTTAGTAGTGGTTTCTGTCCTAGATACTTTCTATGCCTTTTCCTTGTATTATCTCCAGGGAATTTTTGGTTATAAGAGTTGGGATTTGGGGAGGAATGAAACCATTTAATTTTTTATTAAACTGGAAGTTCTTCTTTGACTTGGCATTCAAAGTTTGCTTGTGAAAATTTATCTGAAAGGTATTTATTGTACCATGTTAATGAAGTCTTTGCTGAATCTAATGGCTTCTGTTCATATTCATTCCCAAGCACTCTGGAAGTTAAGGTAAAAAAACCATGGGTCCAAGGCTAGCCTGGCCAACATAGTTAGGAAAGAAAATCATAGGAAAGTCTTACTTTAAACGTTTTCATTTCTATTTTTAGAATTTTTAAAAATTTATTTCAGAAAATTCTCATTCATTCATTCATTCATTCATTCATTCATGAGACAGGATTTTTCTGTGTGTTTGTGTAGTTCTGGCCTTCCTGGAACTCAGTCTGTAGACCAGGCTTGAACTTGTCTCTGCCTCCCAAGTGCTGGCATTAAAGGCATGTTCTACAATGTTCTGCTGAAAATCATAAATTTTGCTAATAGTTTCATCAATGATTTTAACATGTTCTCATTATATACTTTATTATACCAAGATATGACCCAGAGTTATATTATTTTAGGGTTAAGATTTATATAATTAGTGCTTACCTTTGAACATGGAATTTTTTTTTTGTATTTTTCTTTAAAGGAAGTATATATTTACAGGCAAGGAAAGATTGAAAAATAACTGACTAGAATGTTACTGTTTTGGCTGGCTGTCAAATGGCAGTTACTTACATATTCTTTAGTATGCAATGCCAAAATATTCCAAAACAATGGAATATTTTACTCATTTTACCATACTAAAATCACCAGTGGGGGGAAATA
Organism: Apodemus sylvaticus; assembly: GCF_947179515.1. Classification (NCBI taxonomy): domain Eukaryota; kingdom Metazoa; phylum Chordata; class Mammalia; order Rodentia; family Muridae; genus Apodemus; species Apodemus sylvaticus. The sequence goes on along the minus strand of NC_067495.1, from coordinate 3,596,152 downwards.
TCCTTTCTAAACTTTTAAACCTTTAAAATAATGAAATTGATAGAGAAGTTTTTTAGGAAGAGGAAAAGGAAGATGATACATGCAGATTACTAATGAGTTTTAGAATAGGCAAGGGAAACCAAACCTTTTATATGTAGGGAGGGTGGATTGGACAGACAAAACTTTAATTTCAGCAGGGCACATGTAACAATGTAATACAGCTTAAAAGGGGTTGAGGAATGGCTCTAAAATTTTTATTTTATTTTTATGGGTAGGTAATGGGAATTTTGGTTTCTTAAAACATTATGGAAATATGGTTTTGTTTTAATCCAAGGTGTGGGATATGGGGTTGCTTTAGATTGTCCACAACAGAGGACTCTGACTTGCCTTGTGCACTGGCAGGCGTGATTTTGCCACCTGCAGATAATTTCTGCAAATGTAAGACATTTGGAATTCTGGGGACTCTTGTGAGAGTATATAATGCAAGAGCCCCAAGAGGGGTGTGGAGGTAGCTGCTGCTTGCCTCTTGCAGATATTCTGATGATGAAGATCAAAACTGTCTCCAGGAACTCAAAACCCCTAATCAACAAGAAGTACCCTAATGATATCGACACTCTCTGCCCCCTATAGCCTTCTTTCTCTCCTACCTAGTGTTGGTGGTGGTGGTGGTGGGATTGGAAGAACTAAGGGTGGAGAAGGGTGGTAGAAATAGGAACCCATAAAGTAGCTACAGGTCCATTTACGTGGGTTTTTTTTCTTTTTCTTTTTCTTTTTCTTTTTCTTTTTCTTTTTCTTTTTCTCTTTCTCTTTTTCTTTCTTTCTTTCTTTCTTTCTTTCTTTCTTTCTTTCTTTCTTTCTTTCTTTCTTTCTTTCTTTCTTTCTTTCTTTCTTTCTTTCTTTTTCTTCTTCTTCTTCTTCTTCTTCTTCTTCTTCTTCTTCTTCTTCTTCTTCTTCCCTCCTCCTCCTCCTCCTCCTTCTCCTCCTCCCCCTCCTCCTCTTCTTCTTCTTTTTCTTTTTCTTTTTCTTCACCATGCATGTGCCTGGTGCTGAAGAAGGCCTGAATAGGGAACTGAGGTTATAGATGGTTGTAAGCCCAATCTTGGAATGATACCAGATTCCTCTACAATAGCTTCAACCATCTTACCAGCTTTTAAAAATTTTGTGCACGCGCGCAGGTGCACGCGTGGAGTGGGGGGGGGGGTTTGTGCCCCACCCCCGCTTTATGTGCTTGTTGTGTATATTTGTTTCTTTTATTGAAAGTAGTCTTTTCTGAAAATATATTCTGATTACAGTTTTCCCTTCCCTACTCCTCCCAAGTTGGCCCCCACAAATATGGATCTACTCCCTTTCTGTCTCTCATACTAAAAGAACAGTTTTCTAAGAGACAACAACCAAATGTAACAAATTAAAATATATTAAGATAAAACAAAACTCACATCAAAGTTGTAAGTTGTACAAGGCAAACCAACAGAAGGAAAAGAGCCCAAGAGAAGGCACAGAAATCAGAGACTCACTTGTTTACTTGCTCAGGAGTTCTGTAGAAGTACTAAACTTGAAAGAGGATCTGGGGCAGACTCATGCTGGGTCTGTGCATGCTGCTTTAGTGTCTTGAGATCACATGAGCTTTGTTCATGTTGATTTAGAGGACCTTGTTTTGTTGGTGTCCTTCATCCCCTCTGTAATTTTAAAAAAAATGGGTTGTAACAGGGAAGAACATAAAATAAAGTTTAATACTGTCTGAAAACTTTACAACATAGTACAGAATAAAGTGTTAAAACAATAATTCACATTCAGGGGGCTCAGTGAACTCGAGGCAGAATAAACTCAAAAGTGCTGCTTATTAATGTACATTAACAGTAAAACTGTCAAAAGAGAACAAAATAGAAACTCCTTACATACAGTATTCTTAAAACAAAACAAAACTTGATTCCTTTATCAGACACCATGGCGGCCAGAAACAGTAGGATGACACATTAGAACTGTTGAGGAAAAGATGGCCAACCAAGAAGTCCATATCAATTTGCTTGGATTCTCAGAACTCATATCTTAATTGCCCCTTCTTATTCACTCCCTTTACCCTAGTACCCTAGTTTTGGGCCTGTACTGTGATTTTTATAGAACTTGAAACTTGTGTCACTAAGCTTCTTTCTCAAACCATTTTGTTATTCTTTTATCCAGGAGACTAAGAACGCACAAAAGGAAACGCTTGCTCTTTAATAACAGTATCACTTTTCATTCAGTCTTTTAGCCCTTTTTAGATTTATCACTATATCTCATATTGTCAGTACTGGTATTTGTTTTTTGTTACTCCCTTCTCCTTCAGACATTGCCTACTCAGCCTCCCTATTACTCTCTGTAATATGCTTTTGTGTTAAGTCAGCTATATAAGTAAGTGTGGTCAAAATGAGATTTCCTTTTTATTTACAAGTTTTGTTTTGAGACATAGATTAATTTTTTTGTTACTGTCAATTTTCCTTTTAATTTTGTAGCCACTGCCAGGTTCCTAGCTTTTGGTTTATTTGTAAGCAATAAGAATACTTTCTACTCACTTTTTAAAAAAAATCTACTTCTGATTGTTACTCTATTTGTCCCATATATACCCTGTAGCATTTTTAACACCTGAAGATGAATTTGTACATGTTATGGTTAAGAATAAAATATTATATCCTAGACTGGAGAGATAGCTCAGTATTTAAGAGTTTGTATTACTCTACCTCAGGTGGTTTACAGCAGCTTGTAACTCTAGCTCCAGGAATCTGATGCCTTTGGTCTCTGCAAGTAACCCACTCCACTACCCCCACTACCCTCGCCATTCCAACATACACATACACATGATAAAATATAAAATAATCTTAACAAAAAGCCATATCCTTTACTGAAACCTTAAAATTTTATCTGCCCTCATAGTTGGATCGCCACTAGACCTTATCCTCATTTTAAAAAAGATTTATTTTTAATTTGTATATATGAATGTTTGCCTGCGTGCATCTATATGTGTACCATGTGTATGTCTGGTATTTCTGAAGTCTGAAGAGAGCCTTGGATTCCTTGGAACTGGAATTACAGATTGTAGTATGCTGTCCTAGAAACTGAAACTATCCTCTGTAAATGCTCTACATTCCTCTACCACCTCTATGGCTGCTTTCTCTTTGTCTTTTAAATAAGTCTTTTAACACCTTTTAGTGCCATTGTTTCCTCATTTGTAAAACAGGATAGTAGTCAACCCATGGATTTGAATGCCTACAAAATGCACTACGTTTAGAAGTTACTAAGTATTGTAATACTGGTTCTGCTAAGGGACTTGGTAAATCATTCTAACATACTGTTTGGTCTGGGCAATTGTGTGTGTCTCAGGTAGGATTTTGTTAAGAAAGTCAGAAAAGACCATTATGTAAGGAAGGAGTAGGTATTAAGAGAATTGTTACCTGGAGGAGTAGGTGGAAAAGGGTAAGCAGCAAAGTCTGATGATAAGGCCAGGGAAGATATGAAAGGGGAAAGAAAAAAAATCACATAGATCCCACAATCATCAGAAGAGATAGCTACCTCTTATTTTTCAAAGTTGGTTAAGTGATTACTTGTAGAAAATAACTAGAGTTTTAATGTTTTCTCTTGTGACTGGATGGTCAGTGGCATTAGCAAAACTTAACAAACCTTGGGTATTTTTGTGAGAGTGTGTTAAGGTAACAACATGTAAAGCTGCTCATCACCTTACATTATCTTGTGTTAATTAAAAATTATAAATTTCATTTATTTATACATGTGCCCATGAATGTGCCATAGGGCATGTGAAAGACCGTAATCTATTATGTGGGTTCCAGGGATTGAACTCAGGCTTCAGACTGGATGGCAACTGCCTTTACCCACTGGCCCCTGCATTAAATTTTCGTAGCAGCAGATCTAGTTAATGTTGTCTATTTGCTCTACTATGCTTTATATTATCAAAAACATGTATAGCTGCCAAGATTTCCCACAATCTAGACATCGGTTTTAGTCTATTTTAACACCCGTGATCTTTTCTTAGACATTGAGGCTAACTCACCTTTTTTCCATTAATGGTTGGCTTAGAGTAAAAATTCTTTTGAGTGGTAATGATAAGATTTGTACATAAAAAAATGTTTATTTACCATTACCTGTATTACGTGCTGCTCATAGATTTTATTCCTGTTTATACTTAAATAAGGAAAGGACAGAAAATGTAGTTTTAGAACATAATAGACTGTATCTTAAAACAATATGCTTCTTTTTTTTCCTACACTAGGCCTTGACACTTTAGTGCTGAGACCTACCCTAATTTATTACTTACATCCATCACTATGCTATGTACAGAATTATCTGTCTTTGATTTGTATTCTCATTGCTTTGAATGATAAGAAATGTCTGTTTTCACTAAAACATGCTTTAATTGTGGGAGAAAAGTAATGCTAATCAGTTTAATTGTTGTCTCCAGACCTCCAAAATACTATACTTACAGTTCACTGTGAACTAGGCAGCTTAGATAAGACTTGGCCAACTCAGGATAAATTCACATTGTAATGTTTTGATTTTTCCAAATGGTATGAACAGTGTTAGAAATAAGATCGGCATCACAAAGATAACTGAAGGATTAATGAGGTTAGGTGAGGACTTTCTGCAGGACTTTCAGCAGCAGGATGATGAGGCTTAAAGGGGGGAGTATAGGGGTTAGGTGAGTGTGACTAGGCGGAGTGGGGGAAGGTGTCCAGGCGGGCCCTTGCCTGGGCACCTCTGCCCCTGAGGGACCACACACACACAGACATGGTATAGAATAGAGTTTATTCAGAATAGGGGATGGGAGTTAGTGGTAGAGAGAGAGAGGTAGAGAGAGAGAGAGAGAGAGAGAGAGAGAGAGAGAGAGAGAGAGAGAGAAAGGAGAGGGAGTGGAGGCCGGCCATGACCACGTGGAAGGGGGGAAGAGCCCCAGGGGGAGAGAGGTGAGAGTATGTGGGAGAGCAGTGAGCAAAGAGAGAGAGGAGGAGCAAGTAGCCCCTCTTATAGTGGGCCAGATCTCTGGGGCGGGGCATACCTGGCCATTGCCAGGTAGGTGTGGGGTGGAGCTTAGACAAAACCCCAACAATAACCAACCACTATTCCAACTGTAGAGTCTATACAAAGCAAATTACTCTTGATCAAGAGTGTGTCCTGTGAGGAGCAACATGCTAGAGAGGAAATGCTCTTGGCTCTTATTCTAGAGAGGGTTGTGCTTGTCTCTATCCCCCATTTGTTGGGGTTCAAACACACTTTCTTATTTATTTGAGTAATTTAAAAGAAATTGACACTTGGGAAGTAGAAGAAGGGGAAGGTCACTGCCCCAAAGAGAAAAGGGTCACTCCTCCAAGTCACCAAATTCCTAGAATTGAGCTTTGGGCTTTTGTGTAAACAAAGATTTTACTGAGTAAAGAAGATTAAAACATTTTGCAAGTCTTTCAAGGTGGAGGAGACAATTATCTTAATTACTTGTTTTCAATACAAGTTTATATTTTTAATTGCTATTTCTTACAAAAGTAAGACATGCTATATGCATTTAGTAGAACCTGTCCATTGAATTTAAATCATCTCTAGGTGTAACTGTAAGGTGTTTTATTATGACACTAGGCCACAGCAGTGAACCACAGGTCCTAGTCAGCCATGCTCTAAGGTGTGTTGTGCTGCCAAGCTAGGATTGGGGCAGGTTAGGTGTAAGAAGTGCTTCCCTCCTTCTCTTTACATGACAAGGCTTTTCATTCTTTTCTAGAGACATATGGAACTTAAGTGATCTACCCATCTCAGCTTTCAAAAGTAGCCAAGACATATACTATCACATTGGTTCTAGTGCATTTTTTGAAATAAAGAATTTCGAGTTTAACATGGATGTATTTGGAGGAGAAAGTGTATTAGAACAGTATCTGTATTCTTGTGTGGTGAGGAATATTTGCATCTTTATTATTATACCCTCACAAATTTGTATATGCCATGGTACCCTTTTTTTCCTTCGAGACAGGGTTTCTCTGTGTAGCCCTGCTGTCCTGGAACTCACTTTGTAGACCAGGCTGGCCTCGAACTCAGAAATCTGCCTGCCTCTGCCTCCCAGAGTGCTGGGATTAAAGGCATGCGCTGCCACCACTGCCCAGCCTCCATGGTACTCTTATGTTGAACATTGGCATCAAGTGATAACTGAAGGGAAGAAACGAGAGATAAAGTACTGGTGCCAAGTTACTTACCAATTTTTATTTTTAAAGTTAGCGTGTATGGGTGTTTTGCTTGCATGTATGTCATCATCTACCACATTGTGTGCCTGGTTCCCAGTGCCTCTGAAGGCCAAAAGAGGTAGTTGAGTCCACTGGGAATAGAGTTACAGCTTATTGTGAGATGCCATATGGGTTCTGAGAATCAAACCTGGGTCCTGTCTGAAAAAAACTGGTCCCTTTAGCCCAGGCTTACCAATCTTTACTTTTCTTTTTAAGTTAAAAAATTTATGTTTTAGCTGCTTATAATGTTAAAGTAAAAGAAAGAATAGTTATTATTTACTTCTTTTAGTAAGCTGGGCAGATTGCCATGTGGCAGGCCAAGAAACTTAGAAAAAGAGTATGTATTTCTTAACAGGCATTATTTTCCTTTTCTCTCCTTAATTCCTCTGGATCCTCAAGGTGTGAAATGGTGTCTTTCATATTCAGAGTAGGTCTTTCTTCTTTGGGAAGCCTTCACAGAACCATGTAGGCCACATGGAACTCCTGGGATGGAGATTCTAAATCCTGTCATGTTGACAATGAAGATTAACCATCACAAAAAAATAAAGGAAAATGAAATGTTTTCTTCATAATGTGTTTCTACCCCCTCTGACTTATGTGTATTTTACCTAAATTTAATCTGGTGCTAATTGCGCTTCTATTTTTAAAATGTTTGTATTCTCTGCTGGATTGCTATTTTTGTGAGGATAATTCCCGTCTTTTTAATCTTGAATGCATACTTAACATAGTGCTAGGGTCTACTACATAACAGGTACCCAGTATGTAGTTGGAATATTATTGGTAACTTGTATTGGAAAAGCATTTTATTTTCCAATCAATCGTCCTATACATACCTTGATCATTTTCATGATATTCAAATTGTGTCTTCCATCGTATACATACTTTGAGGGAGCATAATGTTTCCTTTTTATATTTCCTCATTTTATCCAAATGTCTTTTGTCCGTGTAATAAATGTGCAACCTGGATTAAATCTGTTTTTAAAAATAATGACAATATTGTTATTTTTCTGAAGCGAACTGTTCATATTATTTTGTATTTTCTGACCAGAAAACATGATGGTGGTGTGGGTCAGTTTTGTTCATCCCATCCCATGCCTGTAGAGTGCACAATATTTTATTTCATGCATGTGGAAACTATTAGGATTTTAGCTAAGATCCCACAGTTATCAGATAGTGAAGCTGGGACTTGTTACCAGACTTAGGGTCACAGTTTGTACATGAACAAGCCAAATTCTGTCACCCATTTTTGTCTCATCAGTAAGCCATTCAGAAGAGCCAAATTAATAGTGAAGAATAGAACAAGCTTTATTTAATGTGGCCACATTGGGAAGAAGGACACAAGACCAAGTGGGACCCATCTCTCCTACACGTCTATCCATTTTATAGGGCAGTGGTTCTCAGTCTTCCTCATGTTGTGGTGCCCCCCCCCCCCCCCACCACAAAATTATTTTCATTGCTACTTCAAAACTGTAAGTTTGCTACTGTTAAGAACTTGATGTAAATATATGTTTTACATGATATCTGTTATGTGACCCCCCACCCCCCAAAAGGAGTCTCAACCCACTGTACTAAGGTCCTCAACACTTTAAATAAATGTCGAGGCATGAAATATATATATAAGTAATCAATATGACCACCTCCTTCTCAACTCTGGTACCTCATCCAAGTTCTAAGTTTTCCCCCCAAGTTTCCATTCTGGCTGCCTTTAATGGGGGAGTTTTATATTCTTTGGGTTTGGGGGGGGGTTGGATTTTTTTTTTTCCTCGAGACAGGGTTTCTCTGTATAGTCCTGTCTGTCCTGGAACTCACTCTGTAGACCAGGCTGGCCTCGAACTCAGAAATCCGCCTGCCTCTGCCTCCCAGAGTGCTGGGATTACAGGCGTGTGTGGAATACAGCAACAGGGTGGTTACAGGACTCTTCTTTTTTGGTGGTGGGGGCGCGGTGGGGGACATTATTTCTCCTTGTAGCCCTGGCTACCCTGGAACTCTCTATAGAGCAGTCTGGCCTTGAAGGCAGAGATCTACCTGTTTCTGCCTTTGAGTGCTGGGGTTAAAGGTTTGTGCTACCACCACATGGCTACAGGACTCTTCAACATAGGCTTAGTTTGTAGAGGAATTTTAATCTAGCAACATGGCTGCTCTGGCAGGGATCACATCCAAAGACTTTCTAGAAAAATGTAGATACACCCGGGATTACAATATGGTCTGGCTGGAATATAGACATGCCCTTAGTATATTAAACTTAGGCTGTCAGACTTGGTGAAAGTATGTACACTGCTACCTACAGACACTTTGCCAACTCTGTGTTCAGATTTCTGTTTTCCTAAGTTTGAAATTTCATTTCTAAGATCAAAGCACATTAGAAGTACTTACAAGTGAAATACGTAGTGGAATTCTCAACATAAACTCAAGGCTTTACTATATGTCTTAGAGTTTCTATTGCTGGTTAAAACACTGACTTTAAACAACGTGGGGAGGAAAGAGTTTAAGTAGCTTATAAAACATCATTCAAGGAAATAAGAGCAGCAGGAAGTCAAGCCAGGAACCTGGGGTCAAGAACTGGTTCAGAGGCTATGCAGAACTGCTGCTTACTGGATTGCTACTCGTGGCTTGTTCAGCCTGATTTCTTATATCATCTATGACCACCTACTTGCCCAGTGACCTGGACACATCAGTTATCAATAAAGAAAATGCCCCACAGGCCATTGTGGGACGGGGACAGAATTTTCTCAATTGATTTTTAGCTTGGGTCAAGTTGACATAAAACTAGCCAGCACACCATAGGAACTCTGGCATTTTATTCATTCAATAAATCTTTATTTTCTGAAAATGGTTCATTTTAATTCAAGAGCTACTCTGAAGGAATGCAGCTTTTACCATTTTATATCTTAAAATTTATTCTTTCTTGAATTATGTAAAGTGGCTTTCAACAGTATGTAATTAAATGAGTTATTGTTGTAAAAGAACATTATTGTTGTCCCACAAAGAACCACACAAAATGAAAATTACCTGGTAAGGCACTTTGATTTTGTAGAAGGGTGTGCCATGATCAAAGCTGAGTTAGCAAGAATGCCAGCATGAAATTCTATAGTTTTTTTTTTTTTTTTATCCTAATGCTGGAGTAGTGTAGTGTGGCTTTCCTCCTTAGCTGGGGTCTGCCCTCACAGCCTTTTGTGGTTAGCTAGGTTCCCCCTCTACCCTGGACTATATGTAGACTAGACTGGCCTTGAACTCAGAGATCCACCTGCCTCTCCTGGGATTAAGTGTGTGTAAGACTTCTCAGAGAGCCTCCGGAGGAGGGCTCTAAAACAAGGAATTATAATATGTGTTAGTTAAGGTTTTATTGCTGTGAAGGGAAACCATGACCACCACAATTCTTCTAAAGGAAAACATTTAATCAGGGCTAGCTTACAGTATCAGATTTAGTTCATTATCATGGTAGGGAGCATGGCAGCATGCAGGCAGACATGGTTCAGGAGAAGGAGCTGATCCAAAGGTAGCTGAAAGACTATTTCACACTGCATATAGTTTGAGCATAGGAAACCTCAAAGCCTGCCCCCACAGTGACATGCTTCTTTCATCAAACTTATGCCTACTCAAACAAGGCTACACCTCCTAATAGTGTCACATTCTTTGGGCCAAACATTTAAACACATGCATCTATGGGGGCCATTCCTATTCAAACCACCACAGCATCTATCCCCTTTAGCAAGGCTTAAGGGAATCCTGCCTCCTTATGTGGAATACTTTGGAGCAGACTGTTGCCTGTCCAGCTGGAATTTAGTAAGCTTATCCAAAAGACACTAAAAGCCTTTGATATTTCCAGTTGTATGATGGCCAGGTGTAAGGAAGAAAGGAAGCTCTTGATTGGTGCTTGGAAAGAGATGTGATGGAGAAATAAAGACAAGAGTTACTACCATTGCAAGTGCTAGGTAGGATTCCCCTGAGAAGCCAGAACTGAGGATAATTTTTAAATTTCTAAGTTAAAGTTCATTAGAATCTCCTGATGGACTGACATGAACATCTATTTATTTTGGCTCCTTGTTTTGCCTATGGCTGCCAAGCTGATCTCTAGTGTGATGAACCTGTGATCCGCTTTTATGCATTTTGGTAGCTGTCAGAGTGGTTAGAATACTCATTAGGTCACTGCCAGATGACTTCTAGATAGGGAGAGAATATAAAGTTAGCCATCATTTAAGTTTTAGGTTAAAGTAGTGATGGAGAGGGTCTCTCTTGGCTGTAGGTTGGTGTTCTAGTGAGCCTGTGTCTAAATTATATCTGGGCATCATTTTTAAAGAATCAAGAAACAAAATTAGAGATGACTCAGTGGTTAAGAGCACTTGCTGCTCTTCTAGAAGACCCAGGTTTAATTTCCAGCACTCAAATGGTAGCTCACAATTGGCTGGAACTTCAGTCCCAGGGACAGCAGGCATGCAGGCACAGGTAGTCAAAACATCCATATACATAAATTAATACTAATCAAATTAGAGCTGGGATAAGCAAGCTTCCCAAACCTGCACCATTTTGTTATGTATCCCCTATGGAAATTATAGTTGTCTGCCTAAATACCTGTGTCTGATTTGGGGGTGAGCATTCTATGAGCTTTTATTCTACACCTTGGCCATTTGGCGACTTCTTTATTGCCTGTCAAGGAGAAATTTCCTTGTTAAGGGTTTAGAGATGTACTGATCTCTGGATATAGCAATCAGTCATTAGGAGTTGTTCTAATACTATGTCCATTTAGCAGAGTAATACTATTGGTT